>NC_063175.1:28537994-28540494 GCF_023159225.1 Perognathus longimembris pacificus | reverse complement strand
TTTCATTTTCATGTTCAACAGAACCATTGCTTTATTTTCTGGGACAAAGTTTCTCAAAGTTCTACCTCTAAATACTTGTGATTTTATAATTTTCTATTGTTGCCATAACAAACTTTCAGAAACTATACTTAAAATAATACCTAAATAATAACCTCACTATGGTGTTAATAACTCTGGAAGTTTGGGTTGAAATTAGAGTATGTTCAGGGTTACATTCTTTACTGGAAGCTTGGGGGAAGATTCTGCCTGTAGGTGAGTTCAGGATATTAGCTGAACCCATATCCTTTCCGTTGTAAGGCTAAGATCTCCATTTAGTTTCTGGCTATTTGCCAAAACCTCTATTGGTTGTTCTGTTCTGTTTTCTTGACATGTTTAGCATCCAACCTAGGACCTTATATATGCTAAACAAATTCTCTATCACTTGTTGGAACATACCTATAGGTCAGTCTGTTTGTGGTTCCTGAGTTCTTGAAGTGTTTGTGTCTGTTGCTAAGTCTAGAAAAAATAGGAGATGCTGAGAAAGTTTGAAGGCAGTCAGCATTTCTCTGAAAAGGACTGATATTAGGAAGAGTCCACTATAGGTTCCTCCTAAGAGGAAAGAGGAATCTTGGACAGGAAGGAGAGGACTGATTGCTTCTATTGACAAAGCATGCTAGGAGTACAGCTGCCCTGAGCTTGTCAGTCATGTGAAGACAGGCTAAGCATCTCTGTCTCTCTGTCACAGCCTCTTACCATCTCTCTGTCTGACTACAGTCTCTCTCTAAAAGTAAGTGCCAGGGCTGCACTCCTACCTTCCAGATCTGACGCCAGTTTTTCTGTGGCTACTTCTCTTCTAGACTTATGCAAGCAGGTAGACTCAGGGAAACAGTTTTCTAATTTAACAAAATTGAAAATAGCACAGTCCAGTAGCAGGTTCAAATCTTAGTCTCTGAACAATTTTCTTCCCTTATAAACTAGTTAGATTCACTTTCCCTCCTGAGGATCTGCTGGAAGAAGAAGTAACAATTTCAATACCCCAAGGTGAAATTAGGCAAGGAAACTCAGGAAGGAGGGGTTTCTCACTGATGAAGTGATGTGCAGATCTACAGACTTTAACCTCCACTGTGCCCTTGCTTCTGTGGTACTGTTTATGCTAAATTTGAGTACTGTCACATATGAAATGAACACCAACCATGCTTTGATCACTAAACATGAGAATATATTTGAATATATTTGCTCATACTGCTATTGTGCATATTGTGTTTGGCACACCAGTACTATAGAGAGAAGAGGGTTGGTACTGGCTGCCTCCATAAACAATAGCTGTTGGAATAATAAATTGCTATTTAATATTAAAAGACTCAGTGATACATACATACATACATACATATGTCTTTTTTGTTGTCTCAGGAAAGTTATGGTAATTCCCTAGTGCCAAGGTAAGATATTAAATAATTTATAGTATCTGACTATCCTATGCCAATATCCAGTGTCTGCAAATGAAAATGAACACTATGCTGTTCTGTTTTCTTGCCTGTTTTTCCAATATTGGGGGTTTGGTTGAACTCCGGGCCTTACACTTGAATAAGCACTATACCACATGAGCCATGTCCCCAACCCATTGTGCTTCAGTTATTTTCCAGATAGATTCTTTGACTTTTGTCTAGTGCTAGCATTGGACCATATCCTTCCACCTTCTTCTCCAGAATATCTGGGATTTTACAACCACACTGACCCAGCATTAGCACTTTGAAGTAGGCTTCATCAACTACAATATAGGATTTTAACCTGAACATATTATAATATTTGGCCCATATTTAATAGTCAATCTATACATTCTTGCTAGAGGCCTGGTTGAATTGACGAAATATGGAGTCACTATAAATGATCAAAGATAAATTCTATGAACCAGGAGAAGTTTGTTCTTCCTATTGGTGGTGGTGGTGTGGTGGTCAGAATGGCCATGCTTTGTTTAGTTTTACTTTCAAACTATATTCATTCTCTCTCACTCATGATAATTATAACCATCATGGCATGACAATAAAGCTGAGAAGTGACCCATAGATAGTTTAAGATGCTAATTCCTATGTAAAATCTTCCAGAACATCCATATATAAAGCCTGATAGATTCTCTTGTCTTCTTAAGGGCATTCAAGTTAAGTGCTTGCCAGTTCACAGTGTCTCCTATTACTAATTTTATCTACCTTTCTTGTTGTTTGAAAAACTATGTGCATTTGTTTCATAATTTCCATGTTGACAAGAATCTAAAGAATCACTCACAGTGCACCCTACCCAATTCCTTGTCTCTGCATCCGATCATATCAAGGCAGGTTCTATCCTATGTCTTCTTTCAAGCAAGTCCTTTTTTCCACACACTCTGGAAGAGACAGGAATTTTTCTCTGTTCATTCATCCTGGTAAGTTTTCCTGTTTTTCAGTTCCCTCTTCCTTGCAGTGATTGTGAGCGCCTATGTTTTGCCTACTCCTCACCTATAATTTCTTCTAAGTTGTAGGGCCCAGTG